>NC_046286.1:52883992-52931492 GCF_004115265.2 Rhinolophus ferrumequinum | reverse complement strand
GGGGCAATACATAACCCTTCTTGGTAGACAAATTGCTAAATATTCTAAAGTATACTGCTGTAAAAAATGCGAAATGGGTTGATATTTAATCCACTTTGTCTATTTTTCCAATAATTGTACTGACTTGAAAGAAATCTATTGTGTCTTAGCTCAAAAGACACTACACATTAGTTCCACTGATTAAATCAAGCACCACAAGTTCAAAGATTCATTTTGAGGAATTGCAATGACACAAATTGCCAAGTTATGGACAAATAACTGTGTATGAGTATTAGTTTTGTAATTTTTCAAATAATGATAATTTCAAATGATTGTTTCTGATCACAGCTTGAGTAATAAGTCTACAAAAGGCCAAATGGTCATGAACTATATGAATCTCAATGAAATATTTCACTTTATTTTGTGTTCAGTAAAAATATAGCTCAAAAATTAGTCTTACATTAATAAAAATAGTTATGCTAAGTAAGTATACGTATGTTATTGGTTATATTTCTTAACAGGCTAGGTGTCATAACCAAGAATTTCCACATTAATTTTAATATTTCTACACAAATACAAAATACATTTCTGTGATAATTTTACTATACTGAATTACTATAAATTTTGTCTAGTTCCCCAACTCCTTTTTTTTGCTTTCTTATTTAAGATATTTTATCATAATTGTTTTTTTGTTTGTTTGTTTGATACCACTCCTCTTGCTATCCCTTAACAGTTTTTTTTTGAATTAAAGTTTATTGGGATGACAATTGTTAGTAAAGTTACATAGGTTTCGGGTGTACAATCTGTAATTGCTTTTGCTCTTTGTTCATGCTTATACAAAATGTAACAGGGTAGAAAGGAGAAGTATTAGCTACAGATATTGACTTAATGATAATATTTTATGTAGTGAAAGGAAATTATTGCATTTTTTCCTACAAATTCAATTTTTAAAGGACACAATATTATATATCTATAATTTAATGGAAGCATTACAAAACACCTATGATGTCAGAATTCCCACCAGGAAAAAGTTATCTTACTGCAATGAATGCCCATCGTTACTTAGGTGTTCTCATTAAATTTTTTTGTTTGTTTACAAAATTACTTTGAAGAGTATCTTCTCTTTCTATTTCTTTGAGTCATTTAGAAATAAGGTAAAATTGAATAATTTTCTGAAAAAAATGAAGTATATGAAATACCCTAAAACATCACTAATTTTCTTCAGTTTATATAGCATTTCAAATTCACTTTGCTGCCGCAGTATTGTAGATTCCTATGGTTGTGTCACCCTCATGGTCTTTTGGGCTATAAAGTTGTTAGCAGCATGCTATCCAAGAATTTTTATTTTTTCAATAACAGTCATGAATTGTAACAATTCTCATTTTTTTCTGGTTTTAGCTTAAAATGTAGTTAAATATGCAAACATATAAATTGATCTTCTAAGACATTCTTAAAAGAAGTGGTTAACAGATATAATAAACCAAGTTCAATATTTTTCCCTTATTATTTGAGGCCAAGTATCCTCTTTTGCCATCTTTTAAAGTAGTATTTATTATGGATAATCAATTTAATACTTATATAAAATAATGCATTTTTATACTATGTACAGGCAGAAATATAAAAGAGAAATAACTGCAGTTTATTTCAAATCTGTGTGCAATGACAGTTCTGTGTTGTGCCCTCATTACAGACTGTGACTCTTAAAAATCAGTCCTGCTATTTAAAAGCCCCATAAATCAAGCAGAATAATCCCTTCATTCAGTAGCCTTTCCTGACTCAAAAGAATTTCTTCTAAAATGAATAAATAAATAACGGAGGGTACACTGTTCATTAAGACACTATTAACCATACTTTTTTATGGAATATCATTCTTTTTCTCAACCAAATGGGGTAAGTGCATAGTTACCCAGGATATGAGCGCTAACTGAAGCAAGAACACCAGGTTTACCCTTAGGGTACTGGTGTGAAATATGTCGTTCTTCATCTTGTCTATCATACTGGTATTCGATACAGGCCAGAAAGCAAGGTGCACTTTATTTGGGGTTTATAATCTCCCCAACAAACATAATGCCATGTCTCACTATTGCTTATCACTTGAGAAGTAATTTAGTAACATAAGATCCTTCCCACCCAGTATATTCATTTATCCTATGAGTCCATAGCATAACCAAATCCTTAGCTTCCATTTTCAATTTGAGAAAAGAAATTTCAATTTTCAGTTTGAGAAAACGACCTTGGGTTTTCTCAGACTTTAACTATTTTTCCATCTTCTTTTCTATGAAGCACCTATTTGATAATTTTTATATAAAATCCCTACATGCATTTGTTCATCGCTGCTTTATTTATTATTGAGAAACTGTATATACGCTCTACCGTGTGCTCATCTCTGATGATACCATATTCAAAATGAACAGTCTTTACTTTGTAGGAATTTACAGTCTATTGAGGTGAGAAGAAACTGGGCTAGTCAGTGAGGGGGAATCAGTGAGAATGTCCCAGGATGAGGTAGGAGGCAACTGTCCTTCAGAGACGCAGCTAACTCTCAGTTTTAGGAAGCTAACAGCAGACTTTCTGAAGGAGGTCCATCAGCTGGGATATGAGCAGGAGTTAGTCGAGTCAGAGTTAAGGGTTGGGTGGGGTGGAGAAAGGTGTTCTAGGCACAGAGGGCAGCCCGGTCAGCAGTTATGACTTGGGAGAAAGGATTTCTAACTGAGACTGCTTCTCTAGGTCAATATTTCCATTGGAACAGTAAGTAAATCCACATAGATAGTTACATAAAACACATAGTGGACACTCAATTTATGTCTCTCCTCCTTTCAAAAAAATACAAAAACTTTTAGTGCAGAAAACCCCAAATTAATCCCACTCCATATTTTCAGTGTCTCATTGAGGATTGAGACACCTTAAATAAACAGTTATTTAATAAACAGTTATTTGATGAACTGTATTATTTTTACATCTATTGAAGCATATCCAACTATCCTATAATTCTTAGAGGTTACGTTTTTCATATGTGTATCACCCTCAGTATCTAGAAGAGTGCTTTGGAAACAGTGCATATTTAGTGATTATACTTACTGATAATAAGTAAAAACAAATATCAGTTTTAGGATAGTGATTAAAAAATGCTGGCAATACCAAAATATACAAGGAACTCATGCAACTCAACACCAAAAAAACAAACAACCCAACTGAAAATAGGGCAGGGAACCTGAAGAGACATTTCTCCAAAGAGGATATACAAATGGCAAATAGACATATGAGAAAATGCTCAACATCACTAATCATCGAAGAAATGCAAATAAAAACCACAATGAGATATCCCCTCACCCCAGTTAGAATGGCTATCATCAACAAGACAAATAGTAACAAGTGTTGGAGAGGCTGTGGAGAAAAAGGAACCCTCATACACTGTTGGTGGGAATGCAGACTTGTGTAGCCGTTATGGAAGGCAGTGTGGAGGTTCCTCAAAAAATTATGAATAGAATTACCATATGACCCAGTAATCCCTCTCCTGGGTATCTACCCAAAAGCCTGAAAACATTTATCCATAAAGACAAGCGTACTCCAATGTTCATTTCAGCTTTACTTACGGTGCAATAGATGAATGGATAAAGAAGCTGTGATATATATACACAATGGAATACTATTCATCAGTAAGAAAAGATGAAATAGGACCATTTGTGACAACATGGATGGATCTTGAGATTATAATGCTAAGCGAAATAAGTCAGAGAGAAAAAGCAGAGAACCATATGATTTCACTGATATGTGGTATATGAACCAAACCAACAAAAGAACAAGACAAACAAATGAGAGACAAAAACTCATAGACACAGACAAGAGTTTAGTGGTCACCAGAGGGTAAGGGGGGAGGAGGGTGGTAGATGAGGGTAAAGGGGATCAAATATATGGTGATGGAAGGAGAACTGACTCTGGGTAGTGAACACACAATGGGATTTATAGATGATGTAATACAGAATTGCACACCTGAAATCTATGTAATTTTACTAACAATTGTCACCCCAATAAACTTTAATAAAAAAAATAATGCTGGCAATAATAGTTCTTCAGCATTTTATTGTAATTAGGTATTAACTTACTAATGCAATATTCTTGATTTTAAGAAATTACAAAAAAATCAATATGTCATTGAATATTATTATTAATATATAGGAGTATATATGTCTCTCTTGGGTACAAATATAAAGGCATGAATAACGTGTTTTTTAAATGGAATAACATGGTTTTTGTACTACTTGCTAATCACTAAGATGCTAAATAAATCAAGAAAATGCTGTATAACTTACAATATATCTTTCTTTCTATTACAAATATCTTTTTTTAATTATTAAGTTTCTTTGAATTTTATCTGGCCAAAACATTTTAATATTTACAAATAATTTTCTTGTATTATTTTTTGAAAACTCTTTCCAATTAATGGAAACTAAACTGTCATTAGCTTCGCAAAAATGTAAGTGTGTGTGTGTGTGTGTGTGTGTGTGTGTGTACTGTCTAAAAATTTCACACTCAAAATGAAAACTGAAATTGCTATAGAAAGCTCAGGGATTTATATTTCAGAGGCAACTGAAATCAGGACTTCTAATGATTCTGGGATATTTTTATTTATTTTCTTTATGTTTTTTTTTTTAATACACTATTAGTATATCCTATCTGTGTAGACCTGCACTTTTCATGTGGTCACTGACAGTTCCCAAGTTATACACTATACAGCTTTAGCCATCGGAAAAAGAAAGAGAATCCTTTTCAAGTTCTAAATTTCCAGAAAATGTGTTATTGTAAGCCAAGTTTTGGTCAAGCGTTTACTTCTGGAACAACAATGCGTACAATAACAGGTTACTATGATTGGACCAACTTGAGTTAGGCAGAGGGTTTAAAGGGGGTATCATTTAGGTGGGGCGATTACCAGCTGAAAGTGAGCAAGCTGAGTAGCTAGTTATGATCATAAATGCTAATTTCATTTATCTTCTACTTATAGTAATAAGAAAGATTATTCATTTTTTGCCTAGTGAATTTCAACAAATGATTTCTTTGTCCCTGTTTTAATATACAAAGAAAATGTCTTACATTGAATGTACATTCTCTGTATCACATTAATGCACCTGTAGTAAAACAGACATGGTTCATCATTTATTAGGATCCTTAATGTGTGTTCATTTGACAGAATTAATGATTTAAAAATATATATATCTGGAGGTGTCCAGTAAAAGTTAAAGTTGAAAACCTTAGGCATCATAGGTGCTGTGTAAGGACAACCATGCAAAAAACAGTCAACGAGGTTGTCTTTTAACTAGCAAAACCTGTCACAACAGATGTCATTAGTCATCTGTGGGAGGAAATTGAGAGACTAATAATTCAGCCTCCCACATAGAGGCTTTGCTAAAATGAGAAAAAAGCTTTGGTTAGAGCAACTTGAGAATTCTGAACTGATCAACATTTATATTTTCACTGTAAATTAATAAGTCATCATTTGATGTTTAATGTAGCATTCTCTGTGAATGTGATAAATGGATGTCTGGCTGTGTGGGACCCATGAACTCTTGGTGTGCTGCCCAAAACAAATTGCTGATCCTGAGAGGCTGAGGACCAGGCACTGGGACGGACGTGGCAGGTTTACTGATAGAGAGATAGTATGTTGGTGACCTCTGAGTGGTCGGTCTGCATAACTCCCTATCTCATTACACACAGCCTTCAAAATGCAAAAGATGCACTTAATTTGTTTTGGCATTTTCTATAAATATGAACATTAAACAATTATTAAATACACATTTCCAGAGAAAATATCGGCGCTTTTCTCCCTGCTTTTTCTTTGTAATTGATTTCTAAGGGAAAACATTTTCATCACTTTTTAAGGAGACCACAGTCTTCTTACCATGTCAGCATCAGACCCCTGATTATATTTCATTCTGGGCTCACAGTGCAGTCTGTTGGCTGCAAACATATATTTCTGCCAAGTTAAGTTTGTATACGTGTCTGCTTTTCTATATAATGGAATGTTTATGCCACCGAAGGGTTTCAAATTGCATAACTTTGGAATAAAAACTTGCAGATCCCAAAGTGACTCTAAACAGGATAAGGCAAAGCTGATATAACCAAACAAATACTCTTAATCTCATTTTGTCTTTTTTCCCCTTTTTCTAAACAATGAGTCTTAGTAAAGTTACAGAAAGCAGTACTGGCAGCAATTTCATTGCTATGTTATCAGCAATAAAAAAAGAAATAGGAATCAGTCACTGATCATTAAATCTTCTTATAATCCATTAAAACACCACATAGCTGATTTCTTCAGCCCTATTAAGCTCTTATATTTAGGTTAAGTTTCTGTTAATAAAACACATCTCTCAATCACAGAACAATTTAAAATAGTATCTCAACACTAGACTGGATATTAAAATAATGTTTAGCTTTTATATAAATATTATGGTAGGCCTTACCTTTAGTTGTCTTTCTTTGCATTGCACTGAATGCACCAGTGGAACTCTCCAAGCAATGTAATTTGCTTTCAAATGAAACCAAATAAGGTAACTATATTCATTGAAAAGATAGTATTTATTTTCTACTATACCACTGAGACCAAATATGCACACACCAAGGCAATAGTACCGGCCTACACGCAATTGAAATCCACAAGTTACAGACATCATGTCCTCTCTTCTACTATTTTGCCAACTAAAATTTTCTCCCAATCTTTTCCTTTCGACAAGTAGGCATCCTTTTTTCCCCAAGGACCAGCTGAAACTTTACATGTTTCAGAAACCCAAAGCAACGGAGACCATCCCTCTACCACAATGCATATACTGTTTATGAAGCAGCTCTTCCCAACTTGTCTCACACTTCCGTATACTGCTTTGCATTGTTCTCAGGTTGCTTCACATATGTGTCATTTCCTCCCCAATAGGTTTTAGGTTTATTATCCAAATTTATTTTCTACTTCTCCCTTCTCCTGTGTCTCAGTTGTATATCCCACAGCAACTTAGTAATTTGTTATTGTCATATGTAGTAGTCATTTACTAGAACAATAACAGGTGAATTGAAGTTTTTTCAAGTGTTCTTTTTTCTAAATTAATTTATAATTTTTCCTAGGATTATCTGCATTCTCTTCTTTCCCAATCATAAAAGGAAGACAATATGAAGAATCAGTTTACAAGACTCTTTTTGAAACAGGACAGAGTATAATATGTGATACATAAATAAGTAATAAATAAAATGGAGGGCCAATGTTTATTTTTATCCTGACTCTGTTCCCCAGTTACAATGTAAAGATGTCAAAGGTTATGAATAAATCTTTACTAATTAGATGAATCATGTCAAATAGGTTTAAAATAGGTGATTGGTAAGCTACGCTGTTCACTTAGGGAACATAAACAAGAGTTGCTTAATTCAAAATGATGTTTCCATTTCTGCTTGACTTATATTTCTGGAGTTCCTAAACTTTTTTTAAAAAAAATATGAATCTTATACCACATATACAAATGGTAGTATCCTATTTTTCTGTTTTACCAAATTATTGAGTTTGTACACTTTAGGTTATGTTGATATCTTGTTGAAGTGTAGGTTATAGAAAATTGTTTTAATGTCATGTTTAAATGTACCACCAACAAATAATTTTGAAGAAGATGCAAAGTGAGTAGTTATCAAGGACTTCATGATAAAAATAAACTTGGGTAAACACAGATGAGTCAATCTTTCAGCAGCATGAAGTATGTTTTCTAATGTTCATTTTTAGATTTACAGAAGATGTACCATTAGGAGGGAAAATATAGCACTGAAAAATAAATCTGAACATAACTTATGTAACATAATCAGTTCAATGTTTCTGGATTTGGTCTGCATATTTGATTTGGCCTCTACTGTAATCTACTCAACATTTGGAGAATTAAGTCCTCAGTATCCTACAAAGAGGCAGGATAGGAAGAGGTGGACTCTGCTGCTAGACTCTTGAGCTGACTCCTGGGTTTACTGCTACTTACTAGCTTGTGAACTTAGGCAACTTCCTTAACCCCTCTGGGCTTCAGTTTTCTCATCAGAAAAATGAAAAGAGTATTTTGACAATTAACTGTCTTAATACATTTTAAATACTTAGAAGATTGTCTGAGATATAGTAAGTATTGAATGTATAGTATTTTTAGTATGGGTATGGGAAATTTCACTGTTTGTTTATAATATATTGGTTGTGCTAAAAAAAGTTAGAATCTAATTGTAAAGCTGTAATTTCTTCAGAACAAAATATTCCCAGATTTCAGAACAAGTATTCTCTGCAACTACTTGTTAGAAGCTTTTCCAGGGAATAGTTGGTTACTTTGACACTTTGGAACATATTTATTTTTTTAATGCAGAAAAAAAAGTTAAATGCGTGACTATTAATTTTGGATTCCATGGGATTTCAATTATTCCTGTTATTTCTGTTCCTGTTTAATGAAATAGCAAGAACTTCCCAAGTAGCCTTCAGTAAAAACAAATGGTATTTGAGGAAAGAAAGCCAGGAAAAGAAAATGTATTTAAGGAAATCTATAACAGTGTAAAGCAAGCCACAGATATTGTGCTGTAGAACCCAATATTCTAGGGAGTAAGACTTTTTCTCAGAAATTTACTTTCCACACTGTCTATTAAAATATAGTATGTAAATTGCCTCACTGTAAATGGGATCTAGTAATGAGTATGTGTTTCTGGGTTCGTTTACACATAACCTGGACACTGATACACTCGGGACGAGTGGGGCATGACATCTGCTCTTCTTTTATGCCTGCAGTTCACCTCACCCAATCAATCCTTAAGTACCTTTGGGAAATATGACTACGTATCTTCCTACTCGATAGCACAGTAAATCCTCATTTAACAGCATCAGTAGATTCTTGGAAAGTGCAACTTTCAGCAAAATGAAACCAATTTTACCACATGCTAATAGATATAAACAAGAGTTAAGGACCTATGGCATATTTCTGGTCAAAAACACATGACCTAACTTCTAAATAAAGACCCAAAACACTTCTAATATTCAACATTGAAATAAATGTGAGCTACGTATACATTTAAAAAGATGAACAAAAACAAGGAAGATAATTCTTGTCCTACTGCCTTATTCCAGTTCAGGTTCAGAGATGGCCCGAGCCTCTCCCGGAAGCTCAGGGTACATGGCGGGAAGCCACTCTGGACAGGATCCCCACTCACACACATACCCACACTCACTCAGACTGGGACAATTTAGACACGCAATGAACTTCAGGTGCACATCTTTGGGATGTGGAAGGAAACCAGAATACCTGGAGAAAACCCACTCAGACTTGGGGAGAATGTACAAACTCCACACTGACAGTGGCCCTGGCTGGGGATTAATTTTTTTCTCATCAATGTTATCACAAAATGATGTTAAAAGAAATGTTGAGGGAAATGGCATTATTTAGGGACTTGCTGTACATCTCTCCATTTCTTTTTCATATTTGTTTTTCTTTTTGTTACCATTTCTTTTGTTCTAAGTAACTTCTCATTATTACGTAAGTTAAGAAGCACCAATTGAATGATGAAAACTAAGTGAGAAAACTGGCAAAGATCGGTATTGTGCCTACCAACATAAGCTCCCACCAGAAGCCTAGTCGAGATGAAATTAGTGATTAACCTTCCCCGCGTTCTCGGGAGAGTGACTGGGAGCCCACGGGGATTCTGCGTAGGGAGGAACAGTGAGACTGTATTCAAGTGGCACTTCTATTGAGCATTTCTAGTAAATTGGCTCAATTGTTCTTTACTAGAATAAGACTCATATCTTCAAGTCTCTAGCAATTTATTGTGATTGTTCTCAGTCTAAATGAATATTTACTTGTACATATAATTTTGTAAGGACAATTTTGTACTCTTTTTTGTTTAAGAGGGTGAGGGTCCCACTTCTCAGCAATTGTATATACATCAGGTCCCATGATACCTGGACCTGTCCCTTTTTCCTGTATTGGCTAATATTTCTGGTCATAATTCACCTTCCTGCAGTGGTCTTCTTTGGTATTTGAATGAAAAGCTTATTCATACTACCGTGTTTCCCTGAAAATAAGACTGGGTTTATATCAATTTTTGCTCCCTTAGGGCTTATTTTCAGGGGATGTCTTATTTTATCATGTACAACAATCTACATTTATTCAAATACAGTCACGTCATCTTCTTCTGGAACACTGTCATAACATACTAAATGAGTCCGTCTGGCTGAAATCTTAACTGGGGCTTATTTTCGGGGAAACATGGTAGTAGAAATATTATAAACAAATATTTAATTTTGAAGTTTTCAATGCAGTTCACATATATTATGTGATGGGTCCTCACAATAAAACGTAGGTAGGGGGGATATTGATATCACCTTTCTATTACAGATGTAAAAACTTAAATTTACATACATTAATTAATTCATGTAGACACCTTCTATTGAGCTCAAGTTGAGAACAGGTAAAGTGCCTAGTGTTATTTTGACATATTATTTCATTTCTAAAAATGCATTCTTCATTCTGAGAGAAACAAGTGAGAATTAATTAGAAGGAAACCAGGTTCTGCATCATGTTTCCCAATATCCTATACTAAATGCATGCCAAAAGATTACTAGTGGTCTAAATAACAAAGAAATTGAAAAGTGAACATTAAACATATCAGGCTTATGAACATTAAACATATATGGCTTATTTTGAATTTTAAAAAATGTAGCCAGGATCTAACTGTTAAGGTTTTAGGGTTGTTTTTTGTTTGTTTGTTTGTTTGTTTGTTTGTTTTTTTAATTTAATTACATGAAAATCATTTGGATATATATTATTTTTAAATTATTTAAAAATATTTTATAAGATGATTGCTTTTATTTTTAAAATAAGCTGCATAGCTGCAGAGTCTCATAGAGAAATAGCAGCAATACCACACAAGGTGGTTAAACAGCTTATGAATTAAGCTCCATATAAGCAAATTTCTTTGTAAGTAATTTATATTGTATGGTAAACTTGTATCCAACTAGAACAGCAAATTAAAACATTAATCACATCTATAAAATTTAGGGCTTTGTGCATACAGAAAAAAATATTAGGGAAATACATTTTCTTGTATTGCTGAAATAAATATCCCGCATATGGAAGCCAGTCTAATCCTTCTCATTATAGTACGGATGGAGATGAACATTAAGTCCACATAACATTTCTTCCTGAATTAGTCGATAGCTCATTTTGGTAGGTAGCACATATTTCCAAACCTGAAATGCCCGTGTTCAGTCAGATTTGCAGTTCCCTTTCTCCTCACTGCTCAGGCTTTCTGTCACTGTTAGGTAGCCACTATGATTATTCCATATCACATACTGATGAAATGGCAAAACAGTTACAAGCTTTCTTCCCTGCATTAAGCAGGTTGTAAGCCATGGAAAACGAACTTGCCCTGAAATGATCAGGCATTCCAGTACTCTAGCTGCACCAATGCAGGCAGTCTGCCAAAAGACATCCAAGGCACCAGCCCCTATTCTCAAGCACATTTTAATCCAGCTGTTCCTCACAAAACATCCAGCATGCTGTGATTTACTGCTCTACTTAATTAGAATGTAGAGGATGGGAGACCATCGTATGCACAAGATAAGCATCCTGAATGATATTTTAAACTTGATAGAATACAGTGGGTTTGTGTTTGTGTGTGTGTGTGTGTGTGTGTGTGTGTGTGTGTGTGTTTGTGTGCTCTTTATTCTCATAACCATATATTGAAATATGTGTGCTGCATTTCTGGCATTAGCCAATTGAAACTAAAAATGAAGGGTGACCCTATGCAAAGAAAGCAAAACCAGATATATTTCCAATTGTCATTCTACATATGATTGAGGCGGTGTCCACTCTAAGCTCTCAATGCTGAATGAAAACTACCAATCGGGAAACTCTAGCACAGGAAAGAAGAAAATAAAATGTTTTAAAATTCTGGGTTTCAAATTAGGATTTTAGGAACTGAATGGGATTCTGAGGAGGTTTTACATTACGGAAGTGACTAGGCTACTATTATGCTTTTATTCTGAGGATACAGCATCACTGAGAAACTAGTCCAGAAAAGAGCAAGTAGGGCTGCCACTGCCCTTGCATCCAGGATACATGAGGGTTTTCTAATAAAAGAAATTTCAAAACCCTGATTTAATTGTATGGGTGACAGTTTTAAACATAAGCTCCATAATCCTTCACATCCCTTGAAGATGGAAAAATGAGGATAAACATAGTGAAATACTGAATAATTTAGTAACACTGGGCTCTATGATAAATTAATCACATTGTTTTATAAAATTAAGTTAGAAATTTTGCTTGTTATTCTCTACCTAATTATTGAGAAGAGATATTATTTCCTTATAAGGTCCAATATTGCTCTCCCAGAGGAAACAATATATTATGTAGAAACTATACTTTATCAAAACATTACATAATCATGATTCAAGTAATCGAGTGAATTTAAAGTTTTGTTGAATCAACAGAAAACACAAGATTTTCAGTTTCTAATCCATATGCTTCCTCCATTTCACATCTTTCTTTCTTTATTTTATTTAATGTAAACCATAACAAGAGTTAATTTTTTTTCTCAAAAAAATTTTCCCAAAAAAGAGATGCCATCTTTAGAATTTCAATATATTGGGGGTTTAAAAATATTATAAAACTAATTTTTGTAATATAAGAATTAAACAGTGTACGAAATGTAGCTAATTTATATTGTATACTAACATGACATTAAATTCATTTATTATTTTTGAATAGACATATTTCATGACCAAGGCAGACACGTTATCTTTTAAGTACCTAGCAAAAATGTCGAAGACCTATTTTCAGCAGAAAGTACACACTCACGTCAGCTTATATTTTAGCATTTTATATTTAGCCATTTATAGAGATTTGCATGGAATATTTTTCTTCCATATGTCCCTTTCTATTCTTTAATGGCTGATTTAGGTTCCACGCTACTTTTTGAATAATTATGTAAAAAGTCCCACTGAGCTGTATATATAAGAGACACCAAACAGTTTTGTAGTAAAATATTCAACCAAATCTTGGATTGATATTACTTAAGATAAAATACCTTTCACAATTATTTTTTTCTTAGCAAGTAACTGTTTCAGCACTAGGTATCATTATCTGTGTGCCCATTCCAAAATGTGTTTCTATCATTCCTGGACTTCTTAATCAATAAATATTAGCACATCCGTTCCCTAATATATATTGTTTATTAAGCAATAAGTATTATGGATGACACTGCTCCATAAATTAAGGCATATAAGCAAAGACTGGAATTAAGGAGGAGGAGAAAAAAAAGAGGAGAAGGAACTGCAGAAATTAGCTTCGAACCAGAACAGTGGTTACCAAAGTAGGATCCACAGAACACTAGCTCTATCACATGCTTAATGTAAATGAAACATATAGGTTTGGAGGTCAAAAACTCTGGATAACACTACACACCATAACCTCTCTTGAAGTTTTACGTGAATTAATATTCCAATACGTACTAAAGGCTCTGCCAACTGTCGCAGGAAAGAAACAAGTTTAATTTTGTTAACTACTGTGTTAATCATGAAGGTGCACTACCCAGGTCCCCCCTTAGGGAAGAAGCACATCCTCCCAGCTGCAGGAATTGCATCCATCAGACTGCCCCAGCTTTTAGCTAAGGAGCAGCACCCATCTGTTTTTTGGGCCTGGAGTCCCGCCATTCTTACCCAACACACAATATCCTGACAAGCAACCCTTGCTCAACCAGCATCCCTACAGGTTTTCTGAGGCTTCATCCTAACACACATGGCTATTCCACTTCTTCCTCTGCTCAGTCTTGCTTCCTTCCCTACCTTTCACAAGTTTTGATCTCCCATACTCGTCTCAGAGTCTGATTCGACCCAAGCTGAAACAACTACCATCTAAGAACTTAATTTGACCACATGATACATTCTTCTTCACCTGCTTTGGGGAACGCTGAACATGGCAAAGCCCCTTTACCAAGACTAGGTTGCACTGAAGCTAACCAGAAAATAATTTGACTCTACCTCTGAAACTCTGAGTCCTCCAGTAGAGATATCAATGGACTTCTCTTTTCTTGACTTTTCCTTCAGTCTTTATAATTTTACTACAAGTATTGTCCGGAATTTTTTTTTCTCTTGAATTAAATCAGCGTTGTTATTGTGTGGCATGCTTAAGTCCTAACATGATAGTACAAATTGATTTCAAGAATCAGTATGTTTTCAGTTACTTTTAGAACCTATAGCGTAAGATCAGATAGTTGCTCTTTCAGTGATGGCATGAGTTCTTACACATAGCTCTTTATATATGTCTAAAGACTACACATAACATATTCATCCTCAGTACTTTTTAAATCTCAGGAAAAAATTTTGAACGTTGACCAAACCTACTATTAAAATGTAAGATGCCCATTTCCACTAAACCCACATTGCAGCCTTGCATCCTATCTGATCAGTAATTAGAATCAGATTTTAGGGCTCTTCAGTTCACTACAGTACAAAGCAATTTCCTGCTTTGATGATTAATTCTTGCTCCTAACTTCATATTTCAATATAAAATATTTTCTATTTCAATTCTAAAAAAATATAATATCCAAGCATTCATATTTCAGAGATAAATTATTATCATCAAATGTGGATCATCAAACATTTGACCTAGAGTTGAAACATTTTAATAGATGTGAAGAGTCCAAAAGAGAATTCCTTGTTAGAACAAATTAAAATTCTTGCATTCTGCTACTTTTCTATATGAACATTAATAAAGATAAGAACTTCTTCATCTTTTCTTATTTTTAAATTTAGGTAGGTCATGTTATGACAAGACAAATACAACAAGTCATAAACACACAGGAAGTATATGTTTAGTAGATTTAAAATATGGTTGCACTTAGGGTTTGAAATCAGGTTAATTTTAATGGTCATTGTTTTAAGTATATGTTCTGGGATTTTCAATTCTGAGGTTTATTTGTGGTTATGTCTGAGATGTGTGCTTTGTTTTTTTTTAAATGTCTAGTAAACGATTTCACTAATCTATTTTGGCAAATACAATGGTCACTGCTACAAATGCTAGGTAATAATAGACAAGTTCTGTCTCCAAAGTATATATGCATTTATTAAGCATAAACATATTATGCAGAACATATATGTAGAGCTTGAAGCCAAAAGTAAACAAAGGAATTAAAATAATGAAAGAGAAAAACTAACAACAAAAGCAAACAAACAAAAAACATGAGCTTCAACCATGGTACCAGAGTAGAGAAGGTAGGGAGGTGACAAATTGCCATTTCTCCAATATCAGTAGAACTTCAATTTCCTTTCATTTTTGGAGAAGGGTGGAGTCTCAAAACTTCTAACACATTTTGTCATGAGGACAACAAGGGATGCTAAATGGTTTTCCTCAAGCTTACAGCATACAGTTCTCTGCTGCTAGGTATACCAGTAATTCAGTTGCAAGTAAGCTAATGAAGAAATTAAATCACTTGCCTTTTTCTTGTCTCTTTCTTAAAGATGCATTTTTGTGCTGACAGTGCATAGCTGATAAAATAGCAATTTTTGAAAAGCTTGCTCATTTAGCTACTCTCAGAACCCCTGCTGACATCACTGACATTTTCTCCAAATATGCAAATACTGGAAGTCACTTTCTAAGATGCATGCATATATTTCCAAAAATGTTATTATTTTATGATCAACTAGGCATAAATGCAGAGGCAGACTAGTTTGCTGGCTTTGTAATGCCACACTCATGAAATGACTTTTTTTTTTTTAAATGAGATTTCGTAGGAATCTGTCACAGCCTTGTAGATCTTTAAAGGTGAGTTATTCCTTTTATATAGAGTGGGGGTTATTTTAAGGCCTTCTCATTATATAAACATAAAAATAGGAGTAAAAGCTCGTAAGCTCAGCAAACTTAAATACCTGGGTGACAATGGCAATATTATCGTTAAACTCGACACACAACTTTTGAAATACAGTGCACATGCAGTAGGCACGAATACTATCTTATTTAAATGTCTGTATTAAGCACAACCACTCTCTGCTAAAAATGGGGAAAAAACAAACAAGTCATATTCATCAAAGTAATTGTGTAGGTACTTTCAGTACCAAAATGCCTAGAATGAAGGATTGAACTGCTAACGGCAGCAGTGACAGCCATGAATCATGGTAGGCTACTCCGGGGCCTTTACCACCATAAAACAAAAGATGTAGATGAAAAATGCTGCAATTAAGTGATTTGATTTCTGCCCCCTTTTTCCTACTGCATTCGTGCATGGCTGCACAGCAAAGATTGATGGGAAAAATTACTCTACGTGATCTCTGACAGAGCCTTGGAACAATTCTATAAGGGGGAAACATACAAATCAAACCAGCTTTCTTGTATTCAAACAAAATAATACATATAAAGCAAATACTTTAGCCTATATCCAAAGCACCAAAATTTGCATGCACACATAAATTGTTGAGAAATGCTCTGCTATCAAAACCAAACTCATGGATTTTCCAGCTAGTTGGGTTATACTGATATTTGTTTAAATAAATATTCAATCAGTACTGCCGAGTGGCATCCTCAATATGTCTGTGCTCAGAGAACAAATTACAGACACAAATTTGTGGAGGTAAAACATTCTTATCTTTTATATCACTAAATTATTAATGAAAATACACACAAAATAAAATAATAGAAAATTTCACTGACTATTCAACTTTCCTGTCATTATAGTCATTTAGAGGGGCATTTTAATGGGTATTCAAAACTCAGTTGGCTTTCCACATACAAAAGAATCATACTTGAATGCCAGGGAATATTTTATTGTGGTTAGTATGCATGTTTAAAAGATGCTAAATTTGCAACATCCATTGGATAAAATAAACAATACTGTTAATATGAAGAAAGGATAATTCTATTATCAGAGGCTAAAGTGAAATTACAGAGGCTTCACTTCCTGAGGAGAGAAGGTCACTCAAATCCCAGTCTGGCATAAAAAAATATACAGTAAATTTCACTTGAATTTATACAATAGAATGTCTCTTCCATCAAAGGGGGATAAAGCTTGTGTATGCTGGACTTTTTTATATGTATCAAGGCTGTATTTAAAGGCTGCTAGTACAGTCATGTCAAATTGAGTAAATTCTTACATTCTATCTATAAACATATCTTTTTCAAAATACTAGGGTGATTTAAATAAAGAATTACATGCAGATTTTGCAAAGTAGTAAATATCAATGCTACGGTACTACTGATTTCTGCCTAGTCAGGAGCCTTTAAAAACATGTCCTACTGAAACTAATATTTTACTATGTCTTTTCAAGGAGTCACCCTGAAAAATGTCCAGCCATTGCTTATGTGCCTAATTGTTGTGGTTCTTTTGTTATTCATCTAAATAGCAATCCTTAGGGTCCCAGGGCCAGAAATCATTCGTGAATTTCCTTTTTTTAATAATGGGGAAATTTGTGAAATACTAGCTTGGTTTGATGAAACATCACAGACTTGGAAATCAGGAAACCTGGGTTCGCCACTAATTAATATTAGCTTGAACTACATGAAATCACTGTTTTTATAGGTCAAAAACAGTTGACTATCACAATTACACGTGCTTCAATCTATATTACTTAGGTATAGGGTAAGCACTCAGCTTCTATATCCTCATGTATAAAGTAAGCAAAATGACCATTTCTGATTTTTAAAATAGGTATTTATTATGTTATAGTCAAATTTTATCTTCATCTGATTGGTAAATAATTTTTATACTTTATTAACGATCACTAAATATCAATAATTATTAACAAATAACCAAGTATCTTAAGATGTAATAAGATATACACTAAGTATCTTAAGTATTTATTTTGCAAGTAATCAAGGTAAATCCAACTAGAATAAATTCATTCAGTGCAAATTCCTCAAGAATTCATTTAATCTGTCTTTTTATAGATGGATTTTTAGTGTATTTATTGAGGTACTGGAAGGATTTTTCATTTTGTTTTTAGCAGATCATTCTTTGTTGTATAAAAAACAAGAAATATAAGTAGGAAAAAAATCATGCCTGAAGACCAAACGAAAATTTAAAAATAATAATAATAATAATAATAATAATAATAATAAATGTGCTGAAACTGAACTAAAAATTTGGTTTGGAGCTTCCTGGAAGACTGCGTATAAAGGAAAAACATGTTAACGTCTTTTTATGTTTCATCTTTCATATTTATACTCTTAAGGTTAGGAGGCATATCTTCTAATACAATTGGACATTCTGAGGTTATCTCTTCTACTTTTCACCATTTTTCTTCTACAATGAGACTTTTGGCAAGCAATTAAGTATGTCAGTGTAGAAAGCTACCTTCTATAAAGAGCTCCCATTATTAAATTGCTCCCTATTTTATATTTTTGGATATAATAGTTTATGTAAAAACCCTTACAACATGAAAATATATTGAAGAGAGGGCCAATATAACCTTTAATACTCATCCCCCCAATAGCAGTACGATTAAGTTATTTTGTAGCAATAAGAAACTCATAGTGCTTTCCTAAGAATTTTAGGCTGTTTCAATAGTGTGAATGATAGTACCTACTAAAATTTAAAATGTAATATGTGAAAATAACTCTTTCTATTTTCTTTATGCTTCTCACTAAGGTATAATTGACATACAATAAACTGACTATGTTTTCGTGTATAATTTGACAAGATTTGGTAAATCCATACAGTCATGAAACTATCACCACAATCAAAATAATGAACATATCCATCACACCTTAAAGTCTCCTCATGTTCCTTTCTAATCCCCTTCTCCTGCCTCTCCTCTCCTGCTACTGATATGTTTCCTGTCACAAGAGATGAGTTTGCAATTCTATAATTTTTATATAAATAGAATTCTATAGTATGTCTTCATTTTTGTCTGGCTTCTTTCATTCAGTATAATTATTTTGACATTTATCCATGGTGTGTTTCACAACAGTTCATTCCTTGTTAATGTGAAGTATTGTCCCATTGTATAGATATATCACTTTTTTTTTTAAATCTGTTCACCTGTTGATGGACATTTGGGTAGTTTATAGTTTGCACTATTACAAATAAAGCTGCTACAATATTTGTGTTTTTTCTTGATACTGTTAATAGAATGAAAACACACAGACTGGGAGAAAATATTTGCTAAGCATATGTTAATAATGGAAAAAAATATACAAATAACTCTGAAAACTCAGTAAGAAATAATAATAATAAAATATTAAAATAGGTAAAAGATTTGAACAGTTTATGAAAAAAGTTATACAGATGGCAAATAAAGATGCTCAAAATCATTAGTCATTTAGGAAATGTAATACCTACTAAAATTTAAAATGTAATATGTAAAAATAACTCTTTTTCTATTCTCTTTATGCTTCTCAATACTTAACATTAGGATACCACCTATTGGAATGGCTAAAATTAAAATGAATGACCATACCACATGTTGGCAAGGATGTGGAGGAATTAGAAATTTCCATACAATACTGGTAGGAATGTAAAATGTTATGATTTCTTTTGAAAACAACTCAGCAGTTTCTTAAAATGTTAAAGATAGACTAATCATATAATTCTGAAATTAACTGTTTTTAACCTACCTTGATTAAAAGACTATCATTAACAGCCTGAGGCTAAGAGAGAAGAACTCTCCCCGTTTAGCATAATCTCAGTAAATAGTTACCTCTCTTTTAACAATACAAGCTATAAACACCATCTATATGTTGTTGACTTCCAACTTTATGGTCTTTCCAGTGAACTCAAATTTGTATATCCAATGCTTACTTGACTAGTCCCTCAAAAGTAGTTCTCATCTAGGTTCCCCCATCTCAGGAAATAGTACTAGTGTCCACCTAGTTGCTTGACCCAAAATTCTAAGCATCCTACTTAATGCCTTCCCTTCTGTTACTACTCCCTGTATTGTCCTCCGCATCCAATCCATCCAGATCCATCAACTCTACTCTGAACTGTGTCCTGTATGTGTCCAGGTGTCTCCACTTTTATTAATGCTTCTCTAATCCAAATCTCCATTATCTCTCATTATATTGTTATAATAAATTTCTAAGAACTTTTAGATCTACTCAAAATCTAAACCTCTACATTCCATTATTCCAATAGTAGCTAGAAAACTCTTTTTAAAATCTAAGTCAGATACCATCACTCCCCTTACTAAAACTCTCCAGTGGCTTTTCTGGGCACTTTCAATAAAATCCAAGCTCCTTACCATAACCTACATCATCAAGTTTCTGGGTCTCTCATACCCAACTCAAATGTTTTACTGCTCCAGACACCCTGGCCTTCTTTATGTTCTTCAAACACTCTAAGCTCATATTCACATTTGGGCTTTTGCACCAGATTTTGTGCCCCCAGATATTTTTTATGTCAGGTACCTTTTTGTCATTCAGTCATCAGCTCAAATATCTCTCTAGTGAATTTAACCTTATTACTAAATCAAAATTACCATGTCTCCATTATCTCTAATGTCATTGTCACATTCCAACAACACAGCATCTTATTAATTTTTTTTTTCTTTTGCATTGCCTTTCCCACATCCTCTAGGACTTTGTCAATATTGTCAAAATAGTGGAATCTTGTCAAGATTGTTCATCCTACATCTCTAGGATCCAGAAAAGTACTTGGCGAGTAGAGGGCAGTCAATTAATTTTTAATGCCTGAATTATTTTTGTAAAATATATTTACATGAACTCTGAAGGTAATATTACCCCAAAATATTACTTTTTATGTATTTGTTCTTGGATTTTATTTGCTTTGCGTATGAGAAATAAATATTCGAAAACTGAGGTTAAAAAGAAGAAAGGAAAAAAGCGTTAAATTTGAAAGCAAAATTTTGTCATACAATAATATTTCTTATACTTTTCATTTTAACTAACTGTAAGGTTAGATAACTGTCACTTGATATGGCAATCATTCTGAGGAAGAACACTAAAGCATAAAGCAGGCACTCATACTACACTCTTCTGTCTCCATTAATCAAGTTTATAGCGGCCACATGTAGCATCTCCAGATGCTGGAATTTTTAGTGCCTAGAAAATCTTGACTTTGTACCAGATGCCCACGAACGGGGGAGGGTGGATAAGATGGGGGGCAGGTAGGGACATAGGAAGTTACATTACTGTCCTGTAATCCACAAGGGATTAAATGAAAGCTCTTTGGTCAGCTCCCATAGCCGCAGAAACAAATACTCCCTTTGAGTAGTCCTAGGAGCTTTGGGTGTCACAGAATTTTGTTGAGAGAAAAATGGCAGAACCCTACAAAAAATAACTTTTCATTTTCATGGGTGATCATTCCTAGTGGTGACATTATCCTGGGAAGTCAATCCCTTCATTTCAAAATGATAGTTAATGTGGCATTAAAAAGAAAATAAAGTGGTCCTATCATGCAGAAGATATGACAAATGGAACCAGCAAAACTCAATGAACCTAAGTGACATGTTGACGATGGTGGAGACTTTAAGTAAAAAACCTTCCTTAAAGTATAACCAGCAACGGAGCACACGAGCTGGAATGAAGAGGTGGGACATACAGAGCAGGAAAATGCAGTGACCACAGAAAAAGTAAGAGCAACATGGATAAAAAGAGAGCCCAAAGACAGTGGCCTTGGTGAGAGGCAGTGGTGGGAAAACAATGGAAGACAGTCCATTTACTGTGCCATTTTCAGAGAGAAACTGTTTAGGAAAAGGTGGAAGAAGATGAAAGGGTTAGCAGTGAAAGCAGCGAAGACCTTGAATTGTTACAAAATGGAACACTGAAAAAAGGCAATCTGTAATTTTCCCCCTACCTCATAGGGAAAATGGGCTAAAAGAGATTAATTGAGAAAACCAAGCATAACTCATTGTATGAGGGGAGTTTAAAGGAGAAATTAGTACCTATACTACATACCATTATGTTTAACTTAATTGATTCATAAATATGGCCATTAGTTTATACACATTGTAAAATCTGTTTATCCATTACATGAACCCAGTTTTTAATTTAAGCTTTAATTTATAAACCTTATCAGATAATTGGCTATTTCCGATATAGTAGAGCTTTGAATACCAATCAAGTGCCATAAAGAAAGGGCAGACTATTCTTGATTTGATCTGCTATAACACAACTTTCCTGACAGAGTGGATGAGAAAGAGGAGAATAAATTGGAATATTGAAAAGGCATGAGTATGAATGAACAAAATGAAAAGTACAAATTACAAATAAAATAGACAACGTTTCTTGTCTTTAATATAGGACCAATAAGGAATATCTCATAGGAAGTACCAATAGAGGTAGAAAAAAAGTGGATAGGTTTTTCTTAGTGGCAGACACTAACCTAAACTCACTGGGAGACTGAGAAATGTTCCTTTACTCCTGAGTGCTCATTGAGGGAAGAAAAAAACTAATCTAGTCAGTCAGAATAAAAGAATATTAAAAGAAATTTCAATCATTGATACAATATCTAGAAAATAACACTTTAAACACCAACACAAAATCATAAATGGATTGTTATGCCTTTTCTCCATAGTCTTTGAAACAATAATCCCAAAGAATAAACTGTGAGAATATCTTTTCTCAGATCCCTTAGCAAATATGTTCTGACCTTATCTTTCAGAGACAAGTCTTTTAAAAGGTAAGCAAGGACCTGAAATGAAATCAACTAAGTCTACCTCTATCGCTAATTATCAATCTGTCATCTATCTAAAAAAAAAAAACAAAAAACACCTAAATCTTGTAGAAACCAGATAATTGCAAAAACCCAGGGGGTAAGATAGAATTTGTTTAGATTTGGAGAACATGAATATTAATATGGGAATCATAAGTCAAGAGCAAAAGATTATCGTAATTTCTACAATTCTTTACTAAAAACTCCAAATTGCCTCAATTCATTTCCTTTTTTTCTGTAGTAAATCACATCAACTCACAGTCAAAGACATAAAAACATATTCAGTATTCCCTCACCAAAAATGTATTAGAAGTTTCCTGTATAAAAGACATGCTTGGGCCTTTGCTCGGAGCCATCATTCCCTTGAAGAACAAGAACATAACTTTGGTCACAGTCTATATCCTATAAACTGAAATATAACATGTATGTTCCCAACGTGGATATGAAGCCCCCAAGACAAAATGAGTTTTGATCTCAGATTATCCCTCAAAACAATTCAGGCTTTACTTTTTTTAATGCATTCTGATATCTAAAATTTAACGTCTTTGGTAACTTTAAATACATTTAATGCAAAAAATGTTATTCCATTAGTTTCTCTTAGTATATTTGATCTATGAGATTCAGAGTTCTATTTAATGATTGTTTTTTTTTTAAACATAGAGACTCAGGGATTTCATGCCATGAAACTTCTTTTACTAAAAAATAAATCTGTGTTATGTTTATTGTCATTTCATAGATCATATGATGTAAGTACTGTTTTTAAGTTCACATGTCTTAAAATTTGTTGTGAATGGCCTCAGAGAAACGATATTTTAACTTCTAAAATTCATTATTTTAAAATTTACTATACAATACCAGGAGGTAACTTGAAGATCAGCCAAAGTCCAACCTTTTTTAAGTCACATAGTTTAAATGTATAATAAAATGTATAACGTCATTTTATCTCATTTACTGGTTGCAAATTACATAGTAACCAATATTGTATGAGTAAATGTATAGTGCTAAAATTTGACTTTTGAAAAGTGAATATATTTAAGTTAAAAGAGTATATAACACTAAGGAGATCAACATTTTAAGAATTTTTTGAGTATGAATAAATATATATATATGAATCTTCACAGCTTGTTACAAATACTTCTCAAATACACTTCTATAAATTAAACAAATTTCCTTTATTTAAAAAAAAATTGTTCATTCTCCTTATCATCAGTTCTATAGGTATATTTAACTATAACTGTAGTTCACCTGGAAAAAGTCAAAAGCTTACAATTATTTTTAGCAAAAATAATTAACTTACTTGAAAACAATTTTCCTTTCTTTCTAAATAAATTAAACACAAAGAACTCTGAATACTAGTCCACAAAATAATACAATTTTAAAAATAATAATTATCTCTGTCTTCCTTTAAATGATAGAAGGGCACAATGACTAAATTCTTGATCCTAGGATAATACATCTAAATTATAAAATATAGGTACATAATTGGCACAACTGAAATTATGAGTGATAGATTAGCATTATTATTAAAGATTTACACATACCTGTGACAAGAAATATTAACAACATTAATAGCTTCCATTTATTATGTGTCTACTAAGTCCCAGGCCTTATCCGAGGCCCTTTGCATATATCATTATTAATAGTCACAACAGCCCTGCAAGGTATATGTTATTTATTTATTTATTTATTTATTTTCATTTTTACAGCTGGTGCAACTGTGTTTCAGTTCGGGTAAGCATTTGCCTGAGGCAGCACAAGTGGAAGAGCAGGAATTCAAACTCAAATCTCTATCACTTCTGTCTAGGACTTTAACTTTATACACCTATGATAAATTATAAGCAAATATGCTACCTAATTTTTCAAAATTCAGTTTCAATTAAAATGTTTGCAAAAGGAACATCTGACAACAAATGAGCCAGAGGCTTCACTGAGGTCCAGAGACATTCGGAGACCACAGTGCTATTAACAATGCCCAAATTTTGAATTTTAAAACTTCACTCTTTGTAGCACAATAATGTTAGCTGAGACAGGAATGATTTCAATTTCATTTTCAAACATCTGCTTAAGACTGCTTTTGAAAAACAGGGTAGCTAGACTGTGATAACTGCTGTGTAATACCCACCCCAATGGAAAGTTATACTTACGCTTAATAAAAATACACACATTTAGTGAATACTTACCGTGGGCGGCTAAGTGCTTCAAATACATTGTTTAACATTTACAGCAACCATGAGAGGAATACTATTGTCATGACTGTACAGGTAAATAAACTGGAGCACACAGGCATGAGTCAGTTTGCCAACAGCCAAGACGTTGAGTAGAAGGACTAAGTTTAGACTCCAAAGTTGCTCATGTCCAAAAATCCAACACTCACCATTGTATTCTCTTGCCTTTAGAAGTGGACTGCATTAAAATGTCCACACAAGGACTAGGGTATGGGCCTGTGAACACATACATCAGAAGGCAGAGCCCACAAAAAGAGAGGCAATAGCTGCAGCTGTGTCTTGGCTTCTTGCCGCACTTAAACTCTTAAGGTTCATTTCTTCACTTGAAAAGTGAACAGAACGTCATCTCTAAGATCCAGTAAAGCGGTAAGATTATTAAGATCCTGGAAATGCATTTAATCGATGTAACTGAACAGTGCTGCTAAAAATATAACTGAAGATTTGTTGTTTTGCTATTATGTCTTTCCCTCCCCATAGGCATTCCAGACGATTCAAGCATGACCAGAGTGGAGTCATGGAGAGTTGGACTCCTGTTCCAGCTCTGGTAAAGCATATGTGACCTTGGGGAATCAGCCAAACTTGTCTATGCTTCAGTTTGTTAATCCATAACATAAAGAAAAAACAAATACCTACCCAAGGGATTGCTTGAGGAAAAAAAAAAAGAAAAACGTAAAAGTGCTTGGCACAGAGTAAACTCAAGAAAAGTTAACTATTGTTATTTTTATTGTTCTTATTATATTATAAAATGAAGAGACTATGTTAAACAATTTATGTTAAATCACACAAAATAATTAGGGCAAAATGTTCACTGCTACCATACTCTGGATAAATTTTAAAATTATATTTATGTATGTATACATGTGCCTATGTATTACACAGATATGTATGTATGTGTATATTTGTGCACATATGTGTACGTGTGTATGTATGTATACATACACACATACACACCTACCCCTTTACCTTGTATTAAACATCTACGTAAACATTCAATTTTTACATGCATTTTGGTCTTTTTTCTTCCAGTGTTTTTAGAAGGCATTTCTGACAGGATCAGCATCAGATTTAGATAGAACGATAATATGCAAAAGCACACAGAATTCTCACATGTATAAATGCTGTCTAGTTATTTTAAGACATTTTGTGGAAACTACTAAAGTGGTGGGGACGGGACAATGATGCATCAACTGAATTAATCACTATCATCACTCTTCTAAAGAAAAAACAAAGCAACTTCAGCACACTCAATCATCATGAACATGAAGAGAATGGAGCCGCATAAAACCAAGGCTGGGTCCCCATTCTCTAGTACACGATGTGTTAAAAATTTGCAGCTATTGACTGAAGGCTTGTTCCACAGTTCCCAAACTCTGCAATCCTTATTTATAACTACCACCGAGGGGTATTTTGGTTTACCTGCTTGTATGCTTTTTATTTGTATTTGTTTGTTTCCTTTAAATCCAAAATGCAACTGTTTTATAGGACTATGGAAAACCCTGCAACCAGACATTTGAAACTATCAATGAAGAATTTTATCTGATGGCAGGAGTCGAAATGACACAGATAGCATAAGTGTCAAAGACACACCGTGGAGAAATGTAGCTTTCTTTTCTTAAATGCTGGCAATTCTTAGGAGATGTGAGGCTAAGTCTCACCAAAACTCAAACATAAATATAAAAGTAATTCTATGGCTTCTGTGTTTTGCATTTTATCCATAGATATAATTGCTTGCCACTGATCCAAAAACATTTCTGCCTTTGTACTGTAAACTCAAGGATAACCCAGATACCAAGAATATCTTTAAAAAGGGCTATGAGGAATAAGCAACAGCGTCTACATTGACTTAGTTCAGCAAGAACATAAAAGGTAACATGATCAGTTGATCTCCAGGGCTTATATTATATATTCCCCTAACCATTTAATTAACCACAGTCTGATATTTTACCCTGTGATTTATTTAAAAAATATAGCAAAGTTGAATAATGATTATATTACAACTGGAAGGAAATATATAGTAACCAACACAGTTAGTCAACTTATAGATTAGAAATAAATGGCTGATACTGTGGATTTTTAAAATTTACATTCCCTCTGTGTGTGTGTGTGTGTGTGTGTGTGTGTGTGTGTAGTGTATAGATGCCACATTACCTTATGAGATATTTTTCTTCTCATATAACATTTTGCAAATTTTTTCCTGTAGATCAATGCTGGGCTTGCCACTGCAGACCACAAACATAATACTGCAAAGATGGGATATGCTGAAGCAGCAGCTATTAGTAATTTCTCACATATGTGTGTTCAAGGAGAAAAAGAAAAAATGGCTTCATGCATCCTAGTTCATTCATAGAGCTTTGGGAATTAATTACACTTATATTACTCAATACTAACAGTGAGGATTAGGAAACAAATGTCGGGGTATAAATATAAGAAGTCCACCTATTATTTTATCTTTGCCATCACCTAGATTTATAATATGTATACCTTTATAATATGTGTACATTTCATATTCATGTCTAATATAGATCTGCATTATATA
The DNA here is from genome assembly GCF_004115265.2 of Rhinolophus ferrumequinum. Classification (NCBI taxonomy): domain Eukaryota; kingdom Metazoa; phylum Chordata; class Mammalia; order Chiroptera; family Rhinolophidae; genus Rhinolophus; species Rhinolophus ferrumequinum. The sequence goes on along the minus strand of NC_046286.1, from coordinate 52,904,117 downwards.
GTATGTACATATTATATATGCTTATAACTAAAAACTGTTTCAGTATATAGGAATGAAGAAAATGAAGGCAAATAGCTGCTTCTAAAAAAATTATCAAAATATACTGCATATGTTCTATCTGGAAAGTATGATTCAAATTATAGATATCAGAGATAGCAACGGTCTTCTGTTTATACCACAAGAAACAACAGAGAGATGATCACTTAGCTTTTGTTTTGGTTCTAATTCATTTTTTTTTCAAGAAGTGTAATTAAAAACTGCATTAATGCCACCAATTATGGCCTCCAAGGGACCAGAAACCCCATGTTCCTCTGTGATGGAACATAACTGAGCTGCAAACATCCATTTACCATTATAATACTCATTAATCCTGCCAAAAACAACTCATTATGGGACTTCAAGGAAATCATCTCATAGGCAAACACAGCACAGAATCTGTCATTGCATTCCTCACAGCAAAGTTGCAGAGGTGGAAACTGTTCAATGTCACTAATTTCAGAGGCTGAAAATTATGATTTTGCTTTTTATCAGGCTAAGAGCTTCACGTGAAATAACTGGGCTAAACTTTCACCCTGTAAGCAAAGTCTTACTAAAGAAGTGTCTTTGACTCAAGAATCTCAATAATCTAAGCCTGAATAATTTCATTAACCTACCTATTAAATTCTTCCAGAACCCAATCGCACTCCATTGACCATCAGCACCATCAGTATTTTTCCTTTCAAAGTTAGTAACACAAATCCCACCACATCCATTGTCATCTTTCTGACTGGATATAAAATGAAATATAAACTCTCTCTCACTCTTTGGTCAATTGAATATATTCAAATATGTTGGCTCTTTCTTTCATCCCCAGCTCCAAGGAGGTCCTGCACCCAGCAAGATCTCTCTGAATGCTTGCTGGTGATTTGATGTCACTGTTGTAGGAAAAGTAGCCCTAAAACACCCTCCAGCAAACAAAACTTTGAGTTGTCAAATATCATTTGATAAACAATTATTGCAAAGATAGATGATTACAGAGATTTATTTAAAATATACGAACAATCCTTATGTTTCAAGACTAAAACCACACTATTCTCATTCTCTTATATCATATTTCCTCTGATATTTCAGGAGTCTTTGCTTGAGCGTTATCTAAATAAGATGTCTGAAAAGATGTTTTAAAATAAGCTTAGATAAAATACTAATAAGCTAATTTTAAAATATTTCGTTATGTTTAATGTCTTTTTACAGGATTTGAAAGAAACTAAGAAAAGATTTTTGTAAGACAAATTTTCCACAAAAATTTTCTCCTATAAAATTATAAAATTACTGGAAAGAAGTAAAGAGCAAGTAATAATATGGAGCATTTGAAATCTAGTGCTCGCTTCGGCAGCACATATACTAAAATTGAAACCTAATAAGTAGCCAACTTTAATCAAGATTGCTCTCTTAGAGTTTAAACTAAACTTATTCCATATATTTTTTTAAAAAGCTTATTACACAAAACTCTAATGGAGTGAATAGCAAACTTAGTTAACATTGGTTGAAACAGTAGCAAACTGAGGCCTAACATGACTCTCTCCTACAAGCAAATTCTGAAAGTTGACACTTGGGGTAAAAGTTGAAGAGAAACATACAATTTACAAAGTGATGAAGCATAGGATTTACCTTACTGTTTCTTTAGAGTTTTCTGGTTTGGAATTTAAATTTTAAGAATAGGTACAAAGTAGATGCTGCATGTTCTCACAGAACCCAGGAGTTATTTGCTCAATTGTCAATCTTATAGAATATAGAAGTCTCCTTCTAGATTCTAAGTTCTGTGAGAACTCTGACTTGTACACCACTGAATCATCAGCTCTTAACATCATGTGGAAGACAATCTTTAAATGTTTAGTGAATGAACAAATCATTGAATTTAATCAGGATAATATTCTGAGAACAGGCAAATATCAATGTTGTGTCACTGCTGTAGGTCTTCTTTTCTCTTCTGTCCCAAGAAGATGAATTGACTTTATAGTCTAAGTTCTGAACTCCTTCCTTTAAGGAAGTGAGTGTGTTCTGAGCAGGAAGTTTTCCAAAACTAGTGTAAAATCCTGCATTCTATTTCTTTGTTGATAGAAGAAAGCTTACTTACTGAGAGAAGTAGGAATACAGCAACTGGAAAAGAGATAAATGTCTGACCGTCTATTCCTCAGCTTTTGAGGCCTTGAATTACTCACTGCATCTAGGGTCCTGGATTACTCTGGGCTTAAATCTTTCGAGACTAGAAACTTTGTCCAGAGCTGGACAAGATCAGAAGAGCTCTGAGGGCTGACCTGAAATCATCAGGCTACCTGTGATGTTAGAGGAGCACTTCCAACTATGCCAACAGCTGGTTGCCTTATTGGGGCAAGTAAGAGAAGGCAAGAGAAGGAGATCTGAGCTGAGGATCCAACTCACTCATCCACCGGTCTATTTGGCTCGTGATATGACCAGGATCTTTTCATGATTCCACTGTAGGCCTGGACCTTAGGACCTAAAACAGATTAACTGTGACTTTCAAAAAGGAATATGAAATTTCTTGTACTCTAGTTTTCTAGATCAAAATTTGTGCCCATACGGAATGAATGCCAAAAATTCCATACTCTTATTTCTCCTTGCTGGTAGAGTTTCAATATGGATCTTAGTTTATCAAACCAAAAGTTAAACTGGTTGGAAGTGGGAGTGAAGACTGGCTTGTATCTCCATCTCCTTCCCCAAACTAATGACAAATAAGTAGATTTTTTTGTTTTTTAATGATATCTTTGCCTCCAGGAAGGTATCAGGTTAGATGAGAGCACATATTTTTCTTGTTTTCTCTTCAAACTGTGAGTGGGACGAGTAGGGAATTCAGTACAGTGCTAATTATTAGGTACTAAACCTTGAATAAATGTTATGTGAGGTAAAACATGGAAAATTTTTGCACAAAATTGGTATTTTCAGGTTGTGAATAATGAAATGGCTCTAAATCTAACATGTAAATAGACGTGGGACATGTTTGCACGGGCACCATATTCACATTCTAGCACTTGTTCTGGAAGCTACAGGGGCTTTTTCTCAGGCAATTTTATACGAAATACATTTTAAAATAATTTTAATTTACAAACTTTTAAATATCCTTTTCGTCTTTTAGTTTGTTATTTACAGGATAAAACTTTCTTCACTGTCTGTGAATATGTATATTCAATTCCAAGTTAACTTAGAGAATACCAATCATAATAAATAAAAATAATTTTTAATCTGCTGTATTTTACATGTTTCAAAAAGACTGATGTGTTGAAAGAAACTCATTTACAATGTGTAAGTGAGCATTTTTTGAAAATCAAATATGCAGTGTATGTGAAAGTGTCCAAAGAATCAAGCACAAAGTACAGAATAAAGGACTTCCAAATCTCTCTGAGATGTGGGATCTACAATGTTAAATATGCCAGCTCATCTCTGGATGGCCCAGACCAGTGTAGAAAACTTTTGCACTTTGGAAAATTTTAAAAATGATGTATTTCCTCATTATGAAAATGAAGTGTCACCCTCAAGGTGTTACAGGAGAATGCAAACATTTGCATTTATTAATATAGATTAAAATTAATATATATTTTCTGTTAAGAGTTTTAAGAATGACAAGTAACTCCGATTGTATAAATATCATATCCAGTAAATGCCCCACCAGCATGCAGACTGACACACATACACTACACAGATGAGGGTAAAAATGTACCAAGAGAGAAGGAAGAAAAGTCTACCACATCTTGGGATTACCAGCGCGATTGCTAACCAACTGAGCTAATTGGCCGCCCTCACGTCTTTAAACAGCAGGACCAAAAAGCTTTCTTTGAGAACTTGCTTCCTGAAGTTCTACACAGGCCAGTTGTACTCATTAATGGTCAACTGTTAATGTAAAATTCACATAGTAAATATATATATGTTTCAGAAATTATTTAGGATTATTTCACTGATGATCATTACTTCCAGGGTCAAGTTTGAACTGATGTATACTTTCAATTTAGGAAATAATTGTTAAACAATTGCTGCTATTAAATTTTTTAATTCAAGTAGTTGCCTCCCACCCTACCCCCCTTCCACATTTCTCATGCCTACCCTCACTACAGGCTTTGTCCCCATCATTAAAGCAACTAAAAATAGATCAACAACTATGAATGTTGCTGCAAAATGTATTCAAAATCAGGTTGAAAAGTAATGATAAAATATTTGCTGAATTATTCTGTTTAAAATTGGCTCTTTTGATAATGGTGTACTGAGTTGTCTTGGATTAACATATGGGATAACACTCTTTAAGATTTTATGGCATATGTACTCAGGACATATTCTGATTTAACACCATTCCGGTTGTTACCCACCCCTTTTCTAATTTCACACGTCATTGTAAAATCAAGCTCATGTTTCCAGATGCTAGTTTCTCTTCCACCCTGGGACAATCAGCTGCAAAAACCATGATTATAATGTACACGTTTCTGACTGTCATATATCTCAATAATATGTTTCGAATACCTGTGTCATATTATTTCTAACCACATTAACTAGCTGATTTTCAATCTTCAATGATTTAATGCTACAAAAGTGATGGCCTATTGCCTGATATTCTTTTTTATTGTTTTTACTCAACTATCAGCTTCATAACATGACAATCTCTAAGTCATTTCATAAGCAAAGTGTTATAGGTTACTCATAAAATTTAGAATCCAAAATATAAATTGTTAAGAATTATGGAAAAGAGGCTATAAAATTATAAGTTATTTTACTACAAAGATTTATCTTATTAGCCAAAAAAAAAAAAAAAAAAAAGGTTATCACACATTCCTTCTGGAATGTTTGCAAACATCAGACAAAAACATTATAAGTCAACCCTAAAACAATGGAAGATCTTGGCTCTGTCTCTGAAAAAATTAAAGGTATAGTGGCAAAATCTAAAAGTATAACCTACTCTAGACATACCCTGCCTTTGGCTTAACAGGTTCTATGATGTAAAACACACGAGGCGTATCACAAGATGATGTCCAAACAACCTAAGGTTGTATAAAACATTGTGTCCCAAATTCTGGAGATTTAAAATATTTAGTAACTCAAATCATCCATCAACAAAAAATAATTTTTAATTACTTAAAATATTTGTGGAATAAATGTTCATATTAAATGACTCACCTCCATAAATCTTTTGTGTTTCCTTTGGTACTGTGTATCAGGCACAAAGTAGGGGCTCAATACATTTTGAATGGATTGACTTGAACTTCAATGATGGAACACAATTTATTCAAATACAGCAGAGGCAGAATTGCACTTTGGCAAAGAGTAGGCATCTGGTCGTTTGAGTATTGGCTCTCCCACAATTTAGTTGACTGACCCTCAGTAAATTGCTTAAACTTTTTATGTAATAGTGTATTTAGGTAATATTGTAAATGGGGATAGTTATACTTTCTTTGTTAATAAAAGAATTAGTACATTAATTTACATACATATATCACATTGTTAAGAATTCAATAAATGTTACCTAGAATCATCATTATTTTCGGGGTTTGAAGAATAAAATATATAAATCCATACTAGATAGGAATAATGCAGTACTGAAGTCATTTTGCCATAATAAATAAGATATAGCATTCTTTATTTTGTTTCAGAATTAACATTTCAAAGTTTTGTTGTTGTTGTTGTTGTTGTTCTTGTTTTATTGCCTAGTATAGGTGTACTACCACTTTAATCAACCAAAAAAATGCTTACTATCTCCTATGCATATAGAAGCAGTCAATATTTTACAATTATCAAACAAAATAATAATGTTGGAAGACCATTTGAAGGAACTCTATAATGTATACTTTTAGAAGAAAAATATTATTAAAAATAGTCACCATCTATTATAGCTCAATTTGTAGAGCAGTTTGACTATTGCTTATCATGCTAGCTTCAAGTAAATGTATTAAAAGGATATGGAGTCTAAAAAAAATTGTGTTTGAAATGGCATGGAAAAGCCATGGCCTGATGCCCCAGGAATAATGTGTACAGTTTTCTCTAGAGTCTACAGAATTAAGATAGTTTTACTGGTCAGACATCTGAATGTTGGGCAAGGAAACATGGTAGATGTTATGAGCAGATATACCCTTTTACTAGTGTTTTGAGATGACATATTAGAAGTTTAGCTGATACGGACATTGGTAGACAGAGTCATAGGATGTGTCATATGCACAACAGTGAACTGGCTTTTCAAGCATGTCCCTGGATAGAAGGCTTGAATCGTTTCCACTACAACACCAAGGAGACGAGCTTTGTTTGGGAAAGAGTGGAAATAATTTCCTTCTCCACTGGGGTCATCAGAGATGAGTGAGTTCTCCATCCTGAAGAGTTCTTCATCCAAGAGGATGCTAGGAGTTCTCCATCCTAGAGGATGCTATAAGCAGCTTCAAGAAGTCCCTGAAAAGAACTAGCGGAAAAGGAAATAGTTGCTGAGCAATGGCAAACAGTGGTATGTGGCAGCAGTGCAAGGAACTCCTAAGACTGAAATAGACTCTGAGGACTTGGGAGGTTCCTGTGGTTCCACAATTCATGAGGTGTTCTAGGATTTCATTTACCCTTGGAATCACAGAACTGGGCTATACATAGTAAAATAGTGAAAGCAGAATTTTTTTTTTCCAGCTTCCATGGGTCGTTACAACCTTCATGTAAAAGAACAAGATCTTAATCCAATAATGTTGTGTTTAATTTTTTTCCAAAATTGAATATTATATCTAACATGGTCCAATCAGCTCAGGCACTGACACAAAACAATGCCAACCGTATTACTCATGGGACTTTTCTTAGAGACTTAATATTCCTTCTCAGACTCAAAGGCCTTGCTTGGTCTGTTTTATGAATAAAAGCTAATTGTTTCTGTCCAGTGCTCTCTAATTTCTCCCACTACACAGAATACAGCAAGAAGCTAAATCTTAATAATGTGTCAAGGTGTCTTAATAATTAAGAAAAATATATTTGGTTAGTAGTACTTCTAGGAGGAAAAGAGACTGAGGAAAAAAATGTAAGATCGAAAATAATAGCTAAATATAGAAATATATCATTTCTAATGATCTTTGGAGTAGTGGGCTTTCGGATTAAAAGTTATTGACTTTGTCTAAACTTTCAAATGCTGGATTCTTAAGTTGCAGAGTAATAAGAAGTCTAAGACATTGCTTTAAAGATCTCAGAAAGGGCTTTTACCCATGATATGTGCAGCACAGCAAAGTAACAAAAATATAGATCTGCCCATCTAAATGAATGAAACATATATAGTGAAGTTGTAGTACCTGATGCCAGATATTGATTAGTGAGAACATAATGAATTGTATGATCTATAAAACCATAATCCTGCTATTAATCTGCCTTTCAGGTCATAATCACATACACTTCAAAAAGCTAAGCCAAATAGCCAGGGTTCTTCAACTGAATTCAAATTACTAAAAATACACACAAATAAATGTTTGCAATTATCCCATGAAAACTGAATGTTATTAAATACCCAGCATCAGACTCACAATAAGAAGATAGAAACACTATCTTCTCTGTATTGATCAACTTTGTACAAAAAAAAAAAAATTAGCATGTTTGGATTTTAAAAGGTCCATCTACATTTGTTATCTTCCCCACAAGCACAGATGTGAAAAATAAACTGTAATACTGATACCGTTCCCATTAGGCTTCTCCCAAAGGATAATTTTTATGTACTGCACTGGAAGACCTCAATACTAATAAGTTATTAATTTATATAAGCATCCATTACTACCGAGGTGAAAGTGTACTTTATCATTCATTTATAGTAGTTAGTGAATTGGACAATTCAGTTGCTTTTATGGATTCCATATGTCTTCTGGTCAAACTCTGTGCCTTTAGCAGGATTCCCCCCAAACCATGGAAGAATTATTAGAGGAAATATTAGAGGAATATCTATTCTGTTTCAAAGGTTTGTGAAGGTATAGCTTGTTGCAATTTTGTTATATTAAATGTTAATGATATTATAACATAGTTTTTCTTTTTTCCCTTTTCATACTCTTGTTCTCTCCTACTCTTCTGCCCCATTTTGGGGGTAGGAATTAAAATATCAAAACAAACATCAAAATTCTATGAGAAAAAACAACAAACCTTTATTGTGATCACATTTTCCTCTAAAAGTTTAAATTTTCATTTAAAAAAAATTTCCAGAAGGACGTCATCAAAATGGTGGTGTGAGGTGAACCTCTGTAAAGCTCCTCTGGAATTTACAACTAATCAAACAACAATAACTCCACAAAGGACTCCCTGCACAGCAGACAGGCAAGACGAACAGGCCCACTAGTGAATTCACCTAAGGTGGGCGAATCGCGTGAGCGGCGGAGAGGAGGGAAGGGAGAAGTGCGGAGACAGAGCCGCACGGGCGCAGGACACAGACCTGGCTCAGTGCTCTGAGCTCGCTGCATCCCGAAGATACTGCAGCTGCGGGAGAGGGAAGAACTCGGACTGTTAGGGCTCCACTTATGGCCCACAGGGCTGAGGGGAGAGCATATCACATGGCTGAACCCAACGCTCACGGTACAGACCTCGGAGCAAAGATTGAGGGAAGAAGGCTGAAAACGGTGATTTAACCCTCACTGCCAAGCAGAGAATGGAAGCCTTAGGCACTGAGACTAGCCACCTCCTTCCTACCCTCCCAGAGCTCACCCCGCCCCCCACCTGCCCAGTGCTAGAAGCAGAACAGTAGCAATGTCAGATCAAAAGAACAGAATATTTGCTGTTCTGAGAACTGTGGACCGCAGACACAGATTTGCAGCCCAACTAGTTCCGGCAAAGGGGATGGAGCTGTGGAAGCAGGGCAGGCTGTGGTGGTGATTGCCACCATTGCTCTGGGCCACCTCTCACAATTCACTCCACCCCTGGCCCCACCTATCTGGGCGGATCCCTGCAGGAGTAAACAGGAACCGCTGAAACATACCGGCTTTGAATCTAGTGCAGGAAGAGCTTTGGAACTTCAAAAGCTCTCCGCATACCCACACGGACACTGTGCCCTGTGACCCAGGCGAACTATTAACAGAGGAGAAGCCCGTCCCCCAGGGAATCCCCCAATTATGTCAGAAACTGGAATAGTAAAGAGAAAACATAGCACAACCGTGTGAGAGAGAAAAAAAAGGCTGCAGTCGGAGAGAAAATAAATCATTCTACCAATAAGCACTGGAAAACAAAAGAAAGACCTCTTCCTATCAACCTGTTGCACAAGCCACTCCTGTAGATGTCTAGGAAGAGAAATAATAAATCAGTAATTGCCATGAATAACCAAGGCAACAAGACAGCTCAGAAAGAAAGTGAAAAGTCTCCAGAAAAGGAACTTAAAGAAATGGAAATATGTGACTTAAATGACAGAGAATTCAAGATTGCAGTTCTGAAAAAACTCAACGAGATGCAAGAAAACACAGAAAGGCAGTTTAATGAACTCAGAAACACAATCAAAGAACAACATGAGCATTATACGAAAGAGATTGAAATTTTAAAAAAGAACCAAATAGAATTTCTGGATGTTAAGGACTCAATAGAAGAAATTAAGAATGAAATAACCAGCTTAGGTAGTAGAGTTGACCAGATGGAGGAAAGAATCAGTGACATCGAAGATAGAAACCTGCAAATTACACAGATGGAAGAAGAAAGAGACTTGAGACTTAAAAGAAGTGAAAGAACTCTGCAAGAACTTTCTGACTCCATCAGAAAAAGCAATATAAGAATAATGGGCATACCAGAAGGAGAAGAAAGAGAGAAGGGAACAGAGAATATATTCAAACAAACTGTTGATGAGAACTTCCCAAACTTGTGGACAGAACTGGATCCTTGAATCCAAGAAGCAAATAGAACACCTAATTACCTCAATCCCAAAAAGGCCTTCTCCAAGGCACATTGTATTGAAGCTGTCTAAAATCAACGACAAAGAAAGAATCCTCAAGGCAGCCAGGGAAAAGAAGATGGTAACCTACAAAGGACAGCCCATTATATTATCATCAGATTTTTCAGCAGAAACTCTACAAGCCAGGAGGGAGTGGAACCAAATATTCAAACTATTGAAAGAGAGAAATTATGAGTCAAGAATAATATATCCAGCAAAGATATCCTTTAGATATGAAGGAGGAATAAAGACCTTTCCAGACACACAGAAGCTGAGGGAATTTTCTAATACACGACCTGCACTACAAGAAATTCTAAAGGAAGCTATTTGACCACTGTCAACAGGGACGATTTGTGGCAACCAAAACATAAAAAGGGGGAGAGTAATGGCTTCAACCGGAATATGGGAATGGAGAAAGCAATCGTGCTAAAGAAAATGGAATACTCTAAATATCAAACTTTGTATTATATAAACTTAAGGGTAACCATTCAAAAAAAATCCAGAACTGAAATATATACTGTAATAAAAGAAGAAACAGAGGGAAACATCATAGAATACCACCACACAGAAAAAATAGACAACAACAAAAAGGCAAAGAAACAATGGAGTGTACACAGCCTTACCAGAAAGCTAAAGATAGAATGACAGGAAATCCTCACATATCAATAATCACCTTATTTGCGGATTCTAAAGAAAAGAATAAGTGAATGAACTAATCAGAAACAGTATGGGAGACAATGAGGAAAAACTGAGGGTTGCTAGATGGGCGGGAGGGGTGGGGGGTGGGGGGGAGGGTGAGGGGATTGGAGGGCAGTCCGTGACCACAGGATGGCCACGGGGTTTGAAAATTAATCTGGGGAACGTAATTTGGTGGTTACCAGAGCGTAAGGGGGTTGGGGGGTGGGGGATGAGGGTGAGGGGGATCAAATGTATGGTGATGGAAGGGGAGCTGACTCTGGGTGGTGAACACACAGTGTGATTTATGGATGATGTGATACAGAATTGCACAACTGAAATCTATGTAATTCTACTAACAATTGTCACCCCAATAAATTAAAAATAAATTTAAAAAAAAAAATAAATAATCACCTTAAATGTAAATGGACTGAACTCACCAATAAAAAGCCACAGAGTAGCAGATTGGATCAAAAATCTAAACCCAACCATATGCTGTCTCCAAGAGACACATCTCAGCTACAAGGACAAGCATAGACTCAAAGTGAAAGGGTGGAAATTGACAATCCAAGCAAATGGTACCCAGAGAAAATCAGGTGTAGCCATAATGATATCAGATGAAACAGACTTCAGGGTGAAAAAGATAGCAAGAGACAAAGATGGACATTTCATAATGGTAAAAGGGACTATACAACAAGAAGACATAACAGTCATCAATATTTATGCCCCCAATTAGGGAGCACCGAAATATACCAAGCAACTACTAACAGAACTAAAGGGAGAAATAGACATATGAAAACATGCTCAACATCACTAATCATCAGAGAAATGCAAATAAAAACCACAATGAGGTATCACCTCACCCCAGTCAGAATGTCTATCATCAATAAGACAAATAGTAGCAAGTGCTGGAGAGGCTGTGGAGAAAAAGGAACCCTCATAAACTGTTGGTGGGAATGCAGACTGATGCAGCCATTATGGAAGGCAGTGTGGAGGTTCCTCAAAAAATTATGAATAGAATTACCATATGACCCAGCAATCCCTCTCCTGGGTATCTATCCCAAAAATCTGAAAACATTTATACATAAAGACACGTGTGTTCCAATGTTCATTGCAGCTTTGTTTACGGTGGCCAAGACATGGAAACAACCAAAGTGTCCTTCGATAGATGAATGGATAAAGAATTTGTGGTATATATACACAATGGAATACTATTCAGTGGTAAGAAAAGATGACATAGGAACATTTGTGACAATATGGATGGATCTTGAGAGTATAATGCTAAGCGAAATAATTCAGACAGAAAAATCAGAGAACCATATGATTTCACTGATATGTGGTATATAAACCAAAAACAACAAAAGAACAAGACAAATAAATGAGAAACAAAACCTCATAGACACACAATAGTTTAGTGGTTACCAGAGGGTAAGGGGGGTGGGGGGTGGGAGATGAGGGTAAGGGGGATCAAATATATGGTGAACGAAGGAGAACTGACTCTGGGTGGTGAACACACAATGGGATTTATAGATGATGTAATACAGAATTGTACACCTGAAATCTATGTAATTTTACTAACAATTGTCACCCCAATAAATTTAAAAAAATAAAATTTCCATACTTCGTTTTATGACTTGCCCTCAGAACAAATAATTTAATGGCTGATTATGTTATTATTTATAACCCATATTGCCTCAATTTTTTTCTCTTTCTGGAATACATATTTACTTATAGGCAATGTTGTGATATTCACATTTTTGTCACTAAAATGGGATTTCCACAGTCTCCTATAACAACTGATTCTTTGGACAAATAACATCTACTGTGAAAATTCTCCACTAGATATCTTTTTCTGCATTTTAGGAATTGTTTTCCCTCATGCCGTGAAGATATAAGCAATTGGTCATGATAACAAAACGCCATGCATTTGAAGATCAACAAGATTTCAATCAGTTGATTTTTAACTTTACTCCATTTTTTAGTCCCTTTATGCAGTTCCTAGCCTAATTCTCTTTTTACCTTGCATATGGTGGAGCGTACCATTAGAAAATTTTTTTTTCAATGAGTTTAACATACACTGACTACAATAAGAGAATTGTTTCCACATTTCTGACAATTCCCCGTTCAGCATTAACATCAAAACAATGTTTCTATTTGTATTTTCTCCAAAATAATATATTATAAAATTAATTCTGGTGTAACATATTTTATTTGATAGCATGTAAACTGCTTCTTGGAATACTATTGGTGGCTAAAATTTTCTCCTGAAAATTGAGAGACAGGAAATTCATACTTATAAGAAATACTATTGGAGAAAATATATCAATGCTCATTCAATTAGAAAAACAAAATGATACGTTTTTTAAATGATTAGTAATAAGCAAAAGTAAATGTTATCTAAAATAATCATAGATCTTTTAAACTGATATATCTAAAAGAAGTTATAATAGAAGGTAAGAAAACCCTTCATACTTCATTTATTGACAGATAAAACTATGTAAGTTTTGATATGTTATTTATCAACAGAGAAAGGAACATAAGCTTCATAAGAATTGGAATTTTGCCTAAGCGTTCACTGATATGTTCCCTAGCACCTAGAACACTATTTGATATTTTGCACTCATTCAACAAATATGTGTTTAATAAAAGGAAAGTATATTTTTCTAATGAGCCATTTTCTGTCTTCTGTCACACTCTCTTCCTTTTCTCTCTCATCTCTTGTATAATGGATTCATTTTATTCTCACTTTTCCATCGCTGAGCTTTCTCCATCTTCCTCTTCGACCTAGATAACTATTCTTCACTCTTTAGGTTTCAGCTGTATATCATAACCTTATGGGAACCTTCTCTGACACAATATACCAGAGTAGTTTCCTCCTATTTTTGGCTCCCATATCATTTCTATTTCTATTTTCAGAGAAATTCATCAGGTTATCAATTACTGCTTTAAAGTTTGTATTCCTCAACCAGACTATCAGTAACACATAAGAAATAGTTATGCCTGGCCTATTATGGCTTATTATGCCTATTTTCTGGTCTAACTCCAGGGCCAAATGCTTGTAACATGGTGGGTAATCAACTAGTATGTGATGCCTAAAAGAGGAAGGATGAGAGGGGAAAAAGAAGGAAGGAAGAAAATATCTCACACTTATCTTTTTAGGCTCCTGTGAAGATGTGTACTGTTGCTGTTTCCAAAGATAGACGTTATAATGAAGGGAACCAAATAACTAGCCTAGTTGTAAAAATCATCAATAGGTTCCCAAACAAGTAGAAGTAAAACAAATTAGATAAAAAGCAAAATTTAAACAATTTGACTTCTTGGGACTTCACTGTTAGGAGTAAACTATGTGGCCTACTAAAATTCGCACACAGTGGAGTCCAGAAACACGGGAAAACATAGCTAATGCAACAAAATAAACAAACAAACTACTTACTAAATTATCCCCCAAGCCTCTATTCATCAAAATCTCATCTGTTGCCATACACCCAATTTAAGCTTCACCAGCTACCAGTATCTTCTTATTTCATCATTCCACACAAATATCTAGAGAAGTTCTGACTTTTTGGGACTCAAAGTACTTGTGATTTTCTTTAAAACTATCAATACTATGTTATCTATGATGATTTAGAAACGTATACCATTGTCACTGATGTACTTATTAATTCTTGTGGTCTCTGTTTTGTCAAGTGATAATCTCAGGAATTATTTTGACCTTCAGTTCAAGTTGGCTCAGAACTAATGATACAGTGCAGGTATACTAAATATACAAAGATAAGAAAGAAAATTAAAATGTACATGATTCTTCAGAGTAGAATAAATTTGGGCTTTTTGGAAAAATATGTATCAGAAATTGTCTCTGAACAGTAATCTCCTGTAAAGTATATCAAATAGAATCAAACATGTGATTTTTGATGCCTGCTATGTACACAGCTACTCGTTTGTGCTATCAATTTGAAATATTTTTATTTGCATGCAACTTTCCATTTCCATCTAATATAAATATAACATGATAATATAAATATAGTTGTGGGGAAAGAGCATTTGGTGAGCACATCTCCCTATAAAAAGTTGATATAGAAATGGATATTTATGGGTATTAGCCTAAGTGGTAAAAAAAAAAAGAAATAAGTACATATGCTATTCCATTCCATATGTGTTTATTTTTTTACCATTTAAATGAAAATATTTGTGAAAATTAAAGACCCTAATAAATAATATGACCTGGGTGTGGCTATAGTCTAAATTTGTAATAGACACGTTGCTTCAATATATAGGAATAATAATGGGCTTTAGTTTAAATTTTTAAAAAATGGGTATAGCAGAATGGTGAAGTAGATAAACACTGTGCCTGCTTTCTTCTGTGAACACATTAAAATTACAACTAAATTATAGAGCAATCAACCATCTGAAGTCTGCTGAACAGAAGTTTCATAACTAAAGATATAAAGAAGTGATGTTGAGATGGGCAGAAGACGGGAAGAACAACCCCACACCTGTGTTGGTGGCTGAGACTCAGGAGGGACACCTCAACCATGTAGGTTCCCCCAAGAAGAGCAAAATAACCTCAGTGCCACTTCAGGCTCCACAGCCCAGAATAATGGTATGGAAAAAAGGAGCCCCCCACAATATCTATGAAAAACAGTGGGGATTCCAACTATCTGGGTGGGATGGAAGGCTGCAAGAAACCCTGATGTCCTCTTAAAGGGACTGTGAACAGATTCACTTGCTCGCAGGCACTTACCTTGCGCTCTGGCAGAGGAAGGTGACTCGGGAGGTGTCAGAGGCATATGGGGAGCTGACTGAGGTGTATGGAGTTGAGGGCAGGGCTGGAGGAAAGTCCCATTTTCCCAGAAAATGGGAAAGTCCCATAGGGTCCTCCTCCTATGCAGCCAGCAGGCAGTTGCCATCTTTAATGTGTTGAGCCTGCCCCCTACACTTACTGCCAACTCTGAATCTGATTGGTCTACTGAGCTCTGGGGCTCTTCCTTGCTGGCTCACTGGGATCCCGCCCCACCCAATTGCCCCAACACCTGACACACTTTCTCCATAAGAAGCCAACTTTGCCTGCATTGCACTCTTTCTTGGAAAACTATTGGAGTTCATGGGTACCAGGTGGGTAATGACTGGCCTTGGTGTGCTCTGAGACTTTTGCTAAGTAGCTCCAGGCTCAGCACTGGCACTAAACCAGAGTCTACATTAACTTGTGACCACAGCACTTCCGACTCTAATGCATCCCTGAGACCCTGCCTCACCCAATTTGCATGCTGCACGAAGCTTCAAAGGCAGCTGAACTTAAAGGGAACTGCAGGTAGAAGCAGGCTCAGGGTGTCCTGGCTTTTTGCAGAGCTACCAAAGGCATGGCACTTGTGGTAGCCATCCTCGGTTCACAGAGTGGCTTCTTCCACGTGCCTCCCATTTTAGCACAGACAGCAAAAAACCATGCATAACTTTGTAGCTCCTACCAGGCAGTTCCTGGCTGGTCACAGGGAGTGGGTGACCTGGGCCTGCCCCGGAGCCCCTCTGAAGAGGCCCCAGAATGGACATACCTGGAAGTTTGCTTCAGACCACAGCAGAGCACCAATCAATTAGCCCCACAAGAGGCATGCATAAAGGGTAGTATCAACAGGTACAGAGCCTGCTGGGGCAAATCCCACTCAGTGTGGTAAGCCCCCCACACAGCATCCCCTAAGCTGTGGATGTGGCCAAATCCCATGGCCAGTCAGCCTGCAGGTCAATCCTACCCACTGTCATATCAAAAGCAATCAAGACTCAACTATAACAGGAGGGCACAAACAACCCACACAAGGGTCACTTCTAGAGCACCCAAAGCAGGTAACCAGGGAGACTGTGCAAGGGCCCCACAGGACACCTACTACATAAGGCCACCCAGCCAAGACTTGGAGACCTAGCAGATCTACCTCATACATAGAAAACACACAGAGAGGCAGCCCAAATGAGGAAACAAAGAAATACATCCCAAATAAAAGAATAGGAGAAAACTCCAAAAAGAGAACTAAGCAGAATGGATGCAAGCAACCTACCAGAGACAGAGTTCAAAACAATGGTTATAAGGATGCTCAAGGAAATTAGTGAGAACTTCAACAAAGAGATAGCATAAAAAAGGACATAGAAACCATAAAAAAACAACAAGTCAGAAGTGAAGATTACAATCACTAAAGTGAAGAATGCACTAGAAGGAATCACCAGCAGACTAGATGAAGCAAAGAATTGAATCAGCGATTTGGAAGACAAGATAGCAGAAAATACCCAGTTGAAACAGCAAAAAGAAAAAAACTCCAAAAAAATAAGGATAGTTTAAGAGACCTCTGGGACAACATCAAACATAACAACATTTGCATCATAGGGGTATGAAAATGGGAAGAAAGAAAGCAAGGGACTGAGACCTATTTGAAGAGATAATGACTAAACGCTTTCCTAACCTGACAAAGGAAATAGACATATATGGCCAAGAAGAGCAGAGGGTTCCAAACAAAATGAACCCAAACAATCCCACACCAAAGACACATTATAATTAAAGTGGCAAAGGTTAAAGAGAAAGAGAGAATCCTAAGAGCAGCAAGAGAAAGGTAACTACATCTTCTTTATCCAATTATCTATCAAAGGACACTTTGGTTCTTTCCATGTCTTGGCCACTGTAAATAAAGCTGCAATAAACATCGGAGCACATATATCTTTACAGATAAATGTTTTCAGATTTTTTGGGTAGATACCCAGGAGAGGGATTGTTGGGTCATATGGTAATTCTATTCTTAATTTTGAGGAACCTCCACACTGCCTTCCATAGTGGCTGCACAAATCTGCATTCCCACCAACAGCGTGTGAAAGATGTATCAAATAATGCATATTTAAATATTAAAAAGACTAAACTATAAAAAATACAAAAATATATAAAGAAAGGTAACTAGTAACTTATAAGGGAACTCCCATTAAGTCTATCACCTGATTTCTCAACAGAAACTTTGCAGACCAGAAGGGATTGACACAAAATATTCAACGTGATGAAAAGCAAGGACCTACAACCATGGGGACTCTACCCAGCAAGGCTGTCATTTAAAATTGAAGGACAGATAGAGAGCTTCCCAGACAAGAAAAAGCTAAAGGCATTCATCACCACCAAACTAGTATTACAAGGAATGTTAGAGAGACTTCTTTAAGATGGGGGGGGGGGAAATCAAAATTATAAATAATAAAATGGCAATAGCTACATTTCTTTCAATAAATACTTTCAATGCAAATAGATTAAATGGTCCAATCAAAAGACACAGAAGGGCTGAAGGGATAAGAAAACAAAACCCTTACATATGCTGCCTACAAGAGACGCACATCAGATTGAAAGACATAGAATGAAAGTAAAGGGATGGAGAAAGATATTTCATGAAAATGGAAATAAAATAAAAACAAAAAATCTGGGGTAACCATACTTATACCAGACAAAATACACTTTAAAACAAAAGATATTACAAGAGAAAAAGAAGGACCCGGTAATCCCACTTCTGGGTATTTATCCAAAGAAATCCAAAACGCTACATCAAGGGGAAGTATGCATCCGTTATATTCATTGCAGCATTATTTACAATGGCCAAGATGTCGTGGCAGCCTGAGTGTCCATCGATGGAAGAATGGAAAAAGAGGAGGTGGTACATATATACAATGGAATATATCTTGGCCATGGAAGAGAATGGGTTCTTGCTATCTTTGGTGGCATGGATGGACCTGGAAGGCATTATGCTGAGTGGAGTATGGCTGACAGAGAAAGACAGATGTAGTGTGATTTCACTTATATGTGGAATCTAAAAAACAAAATTAATGGGCCAGCCCAGTGGCTCAGGCAGTTAGAGCTCGATGCTCCTAACTCCGAAGTTTGCCAGTTCGATTCCCACATGGGCCAGTGGGCTTTCAACCACAAGGTTGCCAGTTCAATTCCTCGAGTCCCGCAAGGGATGGTGGGCTGCGCCCCCTGCAACTAGCAACGGCAACTGGACCTGGAGTTAAGCTGCGCCCTCCACAACTAAGACTGAAAGTACAACAACTTGAAGCTGAACAGCACCCTCCACAACTAAGATTGAAAGGACAACAACTTGACTTGGAAAAAAGGCATGGAAGTACACACTGTTCCCCAATAAAGTCCTGTTCCCCTTCCCCAATTAAAAATAAATAAATAAATAAAAAACAAAATTAACAACAACAACAACAAATACAGAAACAAACTCATAGATACACAGAATATTTTAACGGTTGCCAGATTGGGAGTGGGGTAGGGGATGGAGTATGAGTGAAAAAAGGGGAAGGTACAAATTGATTGCTACAATCAGTCATAGGGATGTAGGGTACAGCATAAGGAATATAGTCAATATATTATAACTATGTATGATGTCAGTGGGTACTAGATTGGTTGTGGTAATAGATGGCAGGGGTTTGGAGGGCAGGGTGAAAAAGGTGAAGAAATTAAGAAGCACAAATTCGTAGTTACAAAATAGTTATGGGGATGTAAAGCATAGAGGATATAGTCATAACTATGTATAGTGCCAGGTGGTACTAGACTATTCAGGGAGATCACTTCTCAAATTATATAAATTTCTATCCACTATGCTGTACCCCTGAAATTAGAATAAAATAATACTGAATGTCAACTGTAATTGAAAAATTAAAGGGAAGAAGGTGAAGGGCAATAAGTAGTCCAAATTTCCAGGTATAAAACTAATAGTCATGGGGATGTAACATACAGCATGGGGAATATAGTCAATAATATTGTGACAGCATAGTATGGTGTCAGATGATTGCTGGACTTATTGTGGTGATATATAGGTATATAAAAGTGTACCTATAGTGTACCCCTGAAATTTATATAATATTGTATGTTAGGTATATTTTTAATAAAAATCTTTAAAGAAATAAGTACAATGGGTATAGCATTATGCTTCATATATGTTTGTTTTTACCATTTAAAATGAGACATTATGAAAAATAAAGACACTGTAAAACAATATGCTCCTAGTGTGGATAGAGTACAATATTCTAGATATGTTGCTCTAATCTATGGGGGAAGACATTTTCAGAATAATATAAAATAGCTTATTTTTGTGCATTTCATATGGAAAACAATATCATCAATGTTTAGGCACCTTTTATGTCAAGAAGTGGAGCCATGGTTTATAAAATTAACCTTATTGTAAGAATGTCAGTTCGCTACAAAAATATATTTGATAAACTCATCAATGACATTAATTCATTATCCATTGATCTTTTGAAATCTGATTTTATAAAAATATGAATTCACTTACTTTATGTCAGTACGCTTGGTGGAACTCAAACAAGTCTCTCAAATCCTTAATCCAGGTGCAATCAGTAGATCATAGTGCTTTCCCCTTCTCAACTCAGAAATAACCAAATTCTCTAGCATTGTCAGTATTAATTTACTCAGTAAATTCAATGAAAAGTTTCTCATGAACTGAATTTTTATAAGTTGCTTTAATCAAACTTTTGATTTAATTTCATATCCTAAAGAACAAATTTATAAATAAGCAACAATTTCTGACTTAAGTATTTGTAATCTAA